>NC_135564.1:19798106-19810606 GCF_964340395.1 Glandiceps talaboti | reverse complement strand
GCATAATTAGTGAATCCCTTACGGGAGGCATTCAGTTTAAATCTAGTTTCTTTTAGAATTCTTTGAAAAGCGACTTTTCAGCAAGAGATAAACCGTTTATGTCTATTGTGTGTCTTCCCTTCTTATTTCCAGCTCCAGTAACCCCCAAACCAGGCAGCTGTCCCACATTCAACGCAAACCAAACCAAAAACAACCAAATATGTAAAGAACTGTGTGTAAACGATACAGACTGCACTGGAGATGAAAAATGTTGTTACACTGGATGCGGACACATTTGTCATGAGCCACATTCACCCAAGTCTAACAACACAAAGCCTGGCCACTGCCCACCAGCATCGGGCGATGGCGGTCTGTGTGTTAATCAGTGTGAAGAAGATGACGAGTGTGAACACACAAAAAAGTGTTGCAATAATGGCTGTGCCAATGAGTGTGCAGAACCGGACTTCCTGTCTCCAAAACCCGGTTACTGTCCTTCGTTTGAAGGGGGTGAATGTGCTAAAGACAACTGCACCGATGACTACTACTGCCCTGGACAGCAAAAGTGTTGCAACAATGGCTGTTCTAACATCTGTGTTGATGCCATAGCCAATGTATATCCATCCCCACATATGGTCGATTGTCCTCTACCACAGCCACCAAATGAAAGTATTGTGGGCGAATGTGTAGATCAGTGTGCTTCAGACGGAGACTGCACCCATGGGTTGAGTTGTTGTTCAAATGGCTGCGGACATGTTTGTTTGGATCTGTATGCACTAGGTAATACATTTCTTACCTCTCGGAAAATAAATATACATACACATGCAAAATTTGCCATATGCCACCAAAAATCCGCAATATTGATATAGAACAAGCATGCAGAGTGATTACATAGTCACTGTAATGTCTATACTCCTGTTTGTCAGTCCATATTCCCCCCTCTCTCTTCCTCCGTCCCCCCCCCTCTCCGCCCCCTCTCTGGTTTCGTCTGCCTGTATGTTTTTATCTATCATTTTCTCGACCTGAATTCTCTGCCCTGGCTCTCTACCTGTAAAACAGTATATCTTGTCATATTTGTAAAATAAATTATGAATTTTGTTTTATCTTATTTTCCATATAGTTGACGACTGTGAGGAAGGATGGTTTGCCTCCGATGGTTCTTGCTACATGGCCGTACCTACCAAAGTCGAATACAGCCTTGCTAGTAAGGAGTGTAGTATGTACCGGGATAAAGCACACCTTGCAGACTTCCATGACAAAGAAGAATTACTGTGGGCCAATTATCGCTTGGACCATCAAAATACATGTGAGTATTTTTATGCACTGACTGGGAAAATAATTAGCCAAGATGCGGATAATTGTAACTAGCGAGGGCGCAGATAATGATGATGGTATAACTGTGATGAACTACATGTAAAATGTGTATACCAAAAATACAATGTATGTAGACCATTCTGAAGAATATCGTCACTTTATTACAAATTTCTTTTACAACAAGAAGAAACCAGCTGTAAGTGTAACCACAGGGCACTCAGGCTTAGTTATGTTTACGAAAACAAAAAAAACAAAAAAGAAGAAGCAAGATTTGTTTGTTTGTTTGTTTGTTTGTTTGTTTGTTTGTTTGTTTGTTTATTTGTGTGTTTGTGTGTGTGTTTGTTTGTTTGTTTATTAATTAATTAATTAATTAATTATTTATTCATTTGTTTGTTTGTTTGTTTATTTATTTATTTATTTATTTATTTATTTATTTATTTATTTATTTATATGTTTGTTTGTTTGTTTGTTTCCAGTTGACCCGGCAGTGAATACCTGGATAGGGCTCCATCAGAACGAACGAGGTGAATGGGTATGGACTAATGGACAGAAGCTTGGCTATGACCTTTGGCTTGATGGTGAACCAAGTAATGATAGTGCATGCGGAGCAACTACTGGAAAGTATGATTCAACTGGTTACCTTGACGACCCCTGCATGAATAAAAACCCATTTCTTTGTGAATACGAACTCAAAGGTAAATAGTTTCAAAGGATGATGATATCAGCATTGTGAGTAGACTGTACCGGCTCCCCTTAGGGGTTGGCCGATGTTTGAGGGTGCCCCGTCACGGCGTACCTTACAGACTACATAGTCAGTCTATCAGTGAATCAATCAATCAATCAATCAATCAATCAATCAATCAATCAATCAATCAATCAATCAATCAATCAATCAATCAATCAATCAATCAATCAATCAATCAATCAATCAATCAATCAGATACTTAATCTAAAGACTAAATTCTCACTGACAATATAACAAAAAGTGACTAAAATATTTCTTTCTTCATTTTACAGATGCTCCGACACACGTGCCTACAGGTAAGCTTGTAAGACCAACCGTCGTTTCATCGACACTCCACACATCTCACAACAACTGTAGTTTCATTGGTGCTGTCTGGCAGGAGTTATAACCATATAGCCACCAATCACCATTGGTGCTGTCTGGTAGAAGTTGTAACCATATAGCCACCAATCACCATTGGTGCTGTCTGGTAGAAGTTGTAACCATATAGCCACCAATCACCATTGGTGCTGTCTGGTAGAAGTTGTAACCATATAGCCACCAATCACCATTGGTGCTGTCTGGTAGAAGTTATAACCATATAGCCACCAATCACCATTGTCCAATAGAAGGGTGTCTAATATATTCTCATGATCACACTTTAATTTCAGTCCATATGCTACTTGGAAGTTGTCATAGCAACTGGTCAGATTTTCATGAGTGTGTATCATCATATCGAAAATATATGTGGTGCATTCATTGGTTGCATCCGAGCAGCTGCAATGGTCAGCTATGAACCCATATGACCTGATATCCCAGATATACCCAAATATGGCTGTACAAGCACTCTAAAAATACATGTAATAGTACTTGAAACAAAAAGTTTTCAGACACATAAACAATATTTCCACGCATTAATTTTTTCGGAAACACTTATGAAGTTTACATTTTGTTTTCTTTATGTTCAGAAAAGGCTAACCATCCACAGGCACCCATTGAAGCTTCTGCGGATAATTTACACAAACTTGACGAAGGTAACTATTTTTTAAAGAAACATCGTTCAGAATTCTGCAATATACAAACGTTCTCTAGACATTAACATTCAGAATTATATTAAATGTAATATTTTGTCACCGAAATAGTGAAGTTTCATTTCGGCGACTGCACTGTATACATGCCGTACTTGTTTTAAAACAAACGCAGGACTCCTACGTTGCAGTGTTTTATGCTGATCTACGTAGCAAGCATTTCAAAATCATGACCACGTTCATAGTTTCATGAGAACTCAACCACTTTTCTGTTCATCGCCTTTGAAGCAAAGTGTGTTGAAGCTGTCATGCTATAGTAGTTGACATTAAATCGCAGCATTCGTACTGTCCAGGTTTCAAAAGTTCATTGTGGACGTTTCCGTGAGTTGATCCATTTCTGGTACAGTGTTGAACCCTTTACATTGCAGGGCAGCATGGACAGGCCAGATTGACATCGTCTCAATTTGCATTACAAATGTGTTTTTGTTTGAAGAGGAAACCCAGTTGAAACAGCCTGACAGTGTCGAACTTGTCCTTTCGAACGAATTATTAAACAAACTATAACTTTCATTTACATTTTTTATGTTTCAGCTATCATTGCAGTGATTGTCATCGCTGTACTCCTTACTATAATCTCATTTGGAGGTCTTGCAGCGTACTGCCTAAGAAGAAAACCACATACCGTCAGAAGAAGAAGACGACGAAGAACAGAGGAGGCATGTCAGATCCTCGATCCAGACTTGGATCTTTAAAAACCCCCAGAAATTTGACATCAATATCGAACATTCTTATTTTTCTTACAGTGCTGCAGCTATATATAGTTATACATATGAATATATGCTCTGTAGTTGTCTTTCTCTCTATGCCATTTAGCTTTTTAGTACAGAACTGCCAAGATTTTAGTTTTCCTGGTTGGATAAACAATATGATTCTTATTCTCCGATGTTACATCTGACCCTAAAATGCTAACACGCTTATAATCTTGAATATTGTAATAGTCCTATAAGGATATATAACACAATATTTATGTGCCAATATGAGTATTATTGTCAAACAAATGATGAAATATCGAAATGACAATCTATGGATTGGATAATATACAGGCTACTATGCTTGGAGTAATTATACCCCAAGCTACATGTGGAGCGTCCCATAGACAGTCTGTTTGTTGTTTTAAGACAAAGTTTGTGTGTAGTACCATAGTATGATCTACACCACGTGTTACTTGTCTGTGTCTACACAAAGCCTAGAGTCAAGTCGTGTGGAGGATTTACTAGTCTCCTGTCACGTAATTAGTGGGGGGGGGGGGGTAGTCATGACCAAATCCCCACACCCTGACTCTACAGTAGACTTTACATCTACTTAAAACACAAGTCATGAATTTTTAAATTTACTTAAGTTATGTAAGGATTTTGACATTTTAAGTAGATTACTACTAGTAACCGTGAAAATTACAAGACAAGTAGTTTTCTTAAAGTTATCGTTCTGATTTGATGTCACCATGCAGTCAAACATTATTATTTCTTTCATGTTTCGATTTTCCATCTACATATGTATTTGTCTTAGCTCCGTTAGAGGAGGAGGGGGAGGGGCAACCGAAGATACTGTTCGTATTTATGAAATTAATTTCTTCACGTATACTCTTTTTGTGTCCGAGCGAATGAAACAGTGAATCTGTGCTGGTATATGGTATATCTTATTTTGTTCTTCTTCTTTGTTTGTTTGTTTGTTTGTTTGTTTGTTTGTTTGTTTGTTTGTTTGTTTGTTTGTTCGTACTGTTGGTTATATTCATCCCGTATGTAAACGAACTCCCTATAAACCAACGCTCTGATCTATCGTCTTGTCAGATTAAAAGGAACATTTTGCGTCTTCATAATCCATGGTATTAAAGTAGGTTGACATCGATAAACAACAAGTGGTTTTTGAGTGAAGATGGTTAGGTTTTAAGTACACTTACATTTAGATTTTTATCAAAAGTCTAGTCTTAGAGGTTATTGTGAAACAGTTTAGTTGATATTTCAAATTCTCATGATTCAATTCTTAGATATGTTACAATCGTTATTTGAATTTTGAACTTAGTTCGGGGACAATTATAGTAGTCTGGAATCCATGGCAATGTGGGTTTGAATTCGTTATTTACCCATTGGGAAATCAAAATTCTAAACGCCCATGCCATTCGCCTAGATTCTAGGCTAGGACAATGGTCACGTGTAAAACATTTCAAATACGTACGGGGGTGGGGTTCAAGTGTGTGAAACGTTCACGGGGATGTTCAGTAAATATGTTATTGATTTTTTTTTCGCTCATGCAATACTTTTTGTAACAAAGAAATAAAATGTACACTTTCTGACATCAAATTGTGTGTATATCATTATTATTAACATGTACGTGTTTAAATGGATGGATATTGTTAGGAGTAATTTCATATCTTTAATAAAAAACAATAGTTGTAACTATTCGCGAACACTTGGTAATTGTTTGTCTGTTGAAAACAAATACACCAAACCCTTACTGAAATGATTGCTTTATACTTCTAAGGAGCTAATGTACTTTTTCACCATTCATTGATGTCTGTATGTAAACAATAGTGAATCCGATTTCTACATGACTCCTTCATTGTCAACAAACTAAATTATGGGATGTTTAGAGGGTTCTGAGAAAGTACAACATACTGGGACAGACGAAACTGATTTTCATTTAGTGTTTGATTTTACTATTTTCGTTGGTGTTTTTTCCGCAAAAATAAAATGCTCGTGAAATACTTTATACTCGACTGTTAATTGCATAACTTTTTAAATCAATGAATTAAATTAACTCTTGTCAAAACAGTAAATTTTTTATTTAACTGAAATTGAATTTTCTTGAAATATAGTATTATAGTAAGTCGAGAATACGAACACAAATTATGCCAGGGCTACTCCGACTTACCATAAGTTGACTTTCCAATTTTCGTATTCACATTCAAACGCTTTTGGGAATGATATATCTTAGGCTCCAAATTCAATTTTTTGACACTTTGCTAAAACCACAGACATTTCTTCCCTGTCCGTGCTACAACCAGAGGGCATACAGTGGCGTGTCTTGATTTTCATAATGTAATAACGCGATTCAAATTTTCTGTTTGAAATAAAAGTTGGCCAATGATTAAATATGTGAGACATGTGCTCTATACGTTTGATGCTTCACGTCAAATTGACGACTTTCTGTGAATTATTAACATGACAGCCATCAACGTTTTACAATATGATTTATAGGAACTCAATAAAGTACGTAAACACATGCATGGAAGTGATATGATACTACCATGGTAGAAATAAGTGATGTCATTGTATTACACTGGTGTCAGTTGATAATTTACAAGAATTCCTAAAGCTCCATAATCTGCAAACACTTAACACATATTTGGATACTGACGTCATCAAACAAGGTAAATAATGACCTTTAACCTTATTATACATGCATATATGAGACAAGACCAGCCTGGCACCCAGCTTATACGTTATTATTATAAGGATTGTTTACATGCCATATATCTGATATACTACAGATACACACTTGTGAAGCGTGAAGTTGGTCGTTTGAGGTAAGTTACTCGAGAAATAATTCCTTACTTTACATATAACATAAGAAACTAATTTGATATGACAGAAAAAAGCATAATTCGTTCGTTTTTTCTGTAACTGTATCGTGCGCCATCTTTGAATTTCCGATCTCTCAAAGTATTGGTCCAGAAAGAATCTTACGTTGAAAAGTTTGAGTTCGTCTCTTGTGAGGACAATCACATAGTTATAAAAGTTGATTCGATTAATGTGAAATATAAATGTTGGAGTCAAATGGTAATGACAATATTCTTACTTCATTAGCATGAAATCTACGAGGTCATAGCAATCAATGATTAACCTCGGGTATGGGAATAACATAGACTCAGCTCTAGGGAAGGCGCCAAATGGCAGCATGGGCAGGAATGAGAGTGAATACACACACACACACACACACACATACAATACACACATGCAATACACACACAGTGCAATACACACACACACACACACACACACACACACACACACACAAATATATATTATATATTATTTATTTTCACCAGACACAAAGGGAAAATGATACACAACTGAGAAGAAAAGAAAAGAAAAACTGTACCTGGTGAGGGCCATAGAAATAGTTCAAGCAGAACTAGTCTAGTCTATGGCCCTGATACTATAAAAATAATAAAATATGTTTATGCGTAACTGTACAAAGAAGAAAACAAAACAAAAACTCACATAGTGTATATATAAGTAAACTAATTACATGAAATGAAATTAATGAAAATCACAGTCATAGTCAAAAACATATACAAGTTCTGTAGAAGTTACTGAAAGAAATTAAATTTTAGCAAGAAGGTGTTCTTTTAAAGTGTTTTTGAAGGTGCGTCTGTGGGTAATATTTTTTATATAGGTTGGGTGAGAATTCCAATGAGAAGTGGCTGCATATTTAAAATTATGTTTGCTTCGTGTTAAGTTTATTTTTAGTATGTAAAAGTTGTTATTTGTAGCGAACCGGGTAGGGTACACATGAGGAACAACATCGAAATAGTGGTGTATGTCATGGGCATACTGATTGTTGTGCATATCAAAGATAAGAAGGCAGGTTTGAAATTTACATAATTTATGGACATCTAAAATACCAAGGTCTTTAAATAAGGGGCTAGTGTGGGCACGGATGTCAGAGAAGGTCATCAGACGCGTGGTTTTCTTTTGTAGGAGAAGAATTGGTTCCAAGAAGGTTGTGAATGTTTGCATATATAAATTCATCCATCCATACTTGTACTCCGGTGTGGGCGTTAAATGTCGACTGACAGTTACAAATGAGGGTATTGACCAATCAGGGAAAAGCATGAAGACCGGTGTATATGTAACGATATACGTGTGTGACACTGAATGTTGACACCGGCGTGTATCAATGTTGTTGGCTTTAGGCGTCAGTCTTCTTATCGGAAATCAAAACACAGACGCTGGTACCGGGTGTATGGAGTTCTTCCTGGGAAGAATATGTCACCACAAATGAAGTTCCCAGGGTACAAGATAAATGCCATCCGGGCAATACACGCCTCCTACGTCGGCGTGTATTTACCCGGACGGCATTTATTACTTTTATACATACATACATACATACATACATACATACATACATACATACATACATACATATATACATGTACATACATATATGCATAATTGCAAAAATTGTAAAGATTTTGTAACGTATAAAGTAATTTAATAATTGTTTGTTCCAATATTGCTTCCAGTTCTGGAGGGCTCGCTACCATATCTTACCGTGTATCAAGAAGTCCTTTCACGTTATAATGATGCATCAATATTGGATCTTCATCCTAACTGTTATCGGTACCGTACTGTCAGATCCGTCAGAAGAACCAGAAGTCTTCTACGGTGGTATGTACTTAAAACCAGAGAAAAAGTACATGGGACATGTGGGGGTGGGGGTGGGGTGTCATTGTCATTAATATAGCTATCAATGACAGTGACATAATAGTTCCCCTCTTTAGATTTAGTCAGAATTCTGTTTGTTCTATATAAAAAATGGAACTACTTAAAAACAGACCTATAATAAGAACTATGGTATCATCTGTGGTCATGTGATAGAAAAGTATGTTCACGATTTCGAGGTAATTGTAGCAACTATTCCCATTTTACCATGTGCATGCGTTAGAAACCAAAATACGGAATTTATATCATGGTCCGTGTACGTCACGACACTGTCTGTCTACGTCATTGGTTCTGAAGAAGTAAAACATATTAGCCAAAACGCTACACAGTATGTTACTCGCCGATATGTTTCAGTCGGAAATACTGGTGACATAAGGGGTTTTAAAAATTGTCTAATCGCCTGTGTCTCGTAGCGACAAAGGCCCCTTTGGTCACTCGTATTTTCCGAAGAAAAATATTTGGGAATAATATACTAAGACAATTCTTTTTTTTTTTAAATTGAGTCTAGCATGTCTAATTATTTTCAACTGTACAGCTAACTTTACTCTATCTGTGATTCTTACAGAGATAAAATGTCCGTCAGAAGCCTGGTATTCTTCTGGTACCTCCTGTTATTTCTTGCTTGGTGCTGGTCAACATATGACATTTTTCGAAGCCACACGGGAATGCCAATCTTTGGATAAACGCGCCCATCTTGCAAATTTTAACGACGAAAAGGAATTTTATCACATCCATCACATCATGACTCGTCAGAGACAACGTAAGAATACTTTAGCTAGAGTAACACATACTTTTTTTTCTGTAAATTTATCACTGATTTGTGTTGCACGTCACCACATTGGACTATGCGTCATCAAGTTTACCGATGAAGGAAAGGTTATGAATATTTCATCTGCTAAACATCACAACTTAGAATTGTTCCTTGTTTACAACGAATATAGAATGAAATTATGATGAAAGATTCTAAAGATTTCGGCCAACTTGTCATTTCATCACTGAAAAATTCTCTTCACAGTAATTGTAAGTCCCGAGCCATCAGGAACATGGATTGGACTGTCGAAGAACTCAGACGGTGTATGGGAATGGGGCGATAGTTATCCACTAACCTATGACCTCTGGATGTCAGGGGAACCTTCATCAGATGGTGACTGTGCTTACACACCTGAATACAAAGTAGGGTACGCTGATAGCATGTGTGACGAAAAGAGAGGTGCATTGTGTGAAGTTGCCCCAGGTAAGCCAACTTATATGAGAGAGAGAGAGAGAGAGAGAGAGAGAGAGAGAGAGAGAGAGAGAGAGAGAGAGAGAGAGAGAGAGAGAGAGAGAGAGAGAGAGAGAGAGAGAGAGAGAGAGAGAGAGAGAGAGAGAGAGAGAGAGAGAGAGAGAGAGAGAGAGAGAGAGAGACAGACAGACAGACAGACAGACAGACAGACAGACAGACAGATAAAAAGAAAGTGAGAGTGAGGTAAACGGAGGAAGAGACAGCGACAGGCAGAGACAGATAAAAAGAAAGTGAGAGTGAGGTAAACGGAGGAAGAGACAGACAGCGAGACTGACAGACAATCAGTCAGTCAGTCCGTTAGTCAGTCAGTCAGTCAGTCAGTCAGTCAGTCAGTCAGTCCGTTAGTCAGTCAGTCAGTCAGTCAGTCAGTCAGTCAGTCAGTCAGTCAGTCAGTCAGTCAGTCCGTTAGTCAGTCAGTCAGTCAGTCAGTCAGTCAGTCAGTCAGTCAGACAGTCAGTCAGTCAGTCAGTCAGTCAGTCAGTCAGTCAGTCCGTTAGTCAGTCAGTCCTACATTATCAATATATCACCTATCATATAAACTGTCATCGTCTCGTTTAATGGAGTGTATTCCATATCGTATGACACTTTCATAACTCACACCGATCACTCACTAACGGTGTCATGTGCTATCTGTCAAGTAGTACATTCAGTATGCTATTACAGTAGACTATTGTTCTAATATACATGTATTACATTCTGTATTTTGTCTTGTTCAGGAGCCTATGACTTTATGGATCTACAAAGGAGATATATGAGAAGTAAGATAATCCAAATACTTATATTTTCTTTCACTAGTAGTACGTGTTACTATATATTGTATATCAAATTAGTAAAGACGTTGTAGCTAGGATACGAGAGTCCTATATATAGGCTTACAACGTCTGGCAGTGAATAAGAAAGGTTAAGGATATCATTTGCCACAAAGGCGTTAATTTAAATATGAAGTGGTGATCACCCCTTTAGTTGTCAAATGTCAACTCAATGTTTGACATGCACATGATTACTAGTAGTAGCAGTCCTCTGCCAGAGCTGATGTCAAAGTTTGTGCAGGGGTATAAATGAGAAGATAATAAGTGAGAACAAAATAAATCTACCTAATATCGAGGCTCTACATACATGCGTGAATATTTGCATTATTTGATTGAAAGTCATGTAGCCTATGAAGTAATACACTGTGATCACATTATTGTTTGTCTTTCTTCTCATCTAGATGCATTCATTGTTGCCGTTGTCTTTGGTGTGGTCGTCGTTGGGGGCGGTGTTCTCTTCTTGACTGCCTGTCTAGCTAAGTACGCCGTCAAAGGAAGGAAAAGAGCCAAGGGGTACAAACTACAGAAAAACGAGGAAGCAAATATCTAAAATCGATGAATCGACGAAAGAGTTTTTTAGTGGTGAACTAGAGTGTAAAGATATACCGTGTCCATCCGCTCTCACCGGCCTCTTTTTTTGAGTAGGCTGATGAGTGAGGGCGCTATCTTACGACGGCGTATCTAATGACTTCGTATTGAATTTGTCCTATGCAAATTGTTTAATCAGATTATTTTGTTGGGGTTCAAGGATCAAATCAAAACTTTCAAAATTGATCTTAACTAAAAAATAAACATAAGCAAAGTTGACTGAACATTTCAATGAATAGACATTTTCATTGTTTACTTTCATATATCTTTTGTTAGACTTTCAGGTCATCGTTCAATTTAAAATCTACATTTATAGTGTGCATTTTTGCTCTTGTAGATTGGTTAGTTCAAGTGAAACAAACTGACTTTATGAGTTGTTTTTTTACTCGGAGGAATATGCTAGCATGAAGCCTCTATTTGGCTCTTATTGTATAATGACAATGGCCGTTCATGTCTTCAATGACCACCAAATCATTTTTCAATTATCATCATCATCATTATTATTAGACTATATTTAAACTCGATAGCCTGTTGAGCCAAAGGGTCTTCTCACACAGTGTCGAGATAAATACTAACAATATGGCTTCCTTGAATTTGTTGTATACGGTTATCTAATTGTTTATTTACCAAAACTGCATTTGCTGCAACTGATTTCGATGAAACTTTTTTGAAAATGTTTTGTTAGATACAATAAGTTACTCGTAATATCGTACACTCTGAACAGTATACAAACAACTGTGGGTGAACGTATTTTTGTAGCTATATAAATCAGATCAAATTGACCAAAAATCAGCGCCCTCAACGGCGATTACGATTTAAACCTGTTACTGCAATACTTATGGATAATATCAACCACTGATTAATATTAACATTGTCTAATTATTGGTATCTTAACACTTTTTATTGAATTGATTGTTGTTGTCTGATGGAAAAGTGATACTACAGTTACAAACTTGTGCAGTGTTAATATGGTGACAGGTTCAAAGCCAAACTTTCGCTAAGATTTAAACTTACCACTACACTACCTACATATAATATTGATGACTAACAAATACAATATCTTGTTATTATGACTGTCTGCCTTGAACTTACCAAGTTTTAGTGAATATATCTATGGTTGATGAAAACCATATATCACAGTTGCAACGAGTACAGGTTTTAAGTTCTAACAATAGTAATGTGTGAGTGTATGCTTCAGTTCAATACTACAAATATCTTTCAATATGCAGCAAAAAAAAAACCCACATCCAACCCCAAAGCAAAACAAAACACACA
>NC_135564.1:19788106-19795606 GCF_964340395.1 Glandiceps talaboti | reverse complement strand
TACATAAATACATATATTTTATTTGTCTGTACAGAACTAAAGACCAATAATAGAAGGGGGGCATAGTAAGAAAGGAATATGGACCTGGCAAGGAAAACCATAAAGTGTGTTGTAGTCGGTGATGGCGGGGTTGGTAAAACGTGCCTCCTGGTTTCATATACAACAAACAAATTTCCATCAGAGTATGTACCAACAGTAAGTAAATTATTGAATACAGTAAACCTAACCAGGCTTCATTACACATTTTCGACCACAGGAGTCGGACTCCGAACGCGATAGGAGGAGATAGTCACCAGGACTGTCATATTATATTACCGTATGTCTACCGTATACTACAGGGGTAGACCATTCGATATCCTGGGGGGGGGGGGGCTTGGAAGATTGGTGGAGAGTCATTATTTTTTTCCCCACCTGCTTGCCTGAGAATTATTTTTTTTCTCCTTCGCCTATGCTGGCAACTTTTTTTTTCTTTGCTTCTTTGAGATATCCGGATTTTTTTTTTACGTCAATGTTGAACACCTACATTTGTTGCCACAATTTTCTGTTTGGTTTTCACACAGGGTAATACAGAGAGTAAAAAGATGCTGTTCTATACACACAGATTTTATTTAGAAAACTACATATTTCATACATGTTTGATTTTCAATTAAAACATCATTGACAGTTTTTATGCCATGGTATGATGAAAATACAAATCGGAAACTTGATTGGTGAGCTCAGACATTTAGATAGACCGGTCAGTTTCTCCAGCTTGGGGGTGGGGGTGGGGGTGGGGGGTGTCAGTGTTATTTTCCATTGGGCCAACAAAAAGTCACTGACCCCGTGAATAAAGTTTCATAGCATCTGACAGTAAGCTGTAGAGGGAAGAGCTTTGAGACTGGGATATGTCTACCTCTTGTGTGAGTGTGTGTGAATAGGGGGGGGGGGGGTTGTACTTCTAAAGGCAATGTTTAGGCCATTCACAGACACTTTCAGACAATAATTTACAAACTTTACAAGACAGCTCTAACATGTAAAAAGAACTACGTGAGGTTGAAACATTTTTAAATAAAGTTTCATAGCATCTTGACAGTAAGAGGTGGAGGGAAGAACTTTGATTTGAGACTGGAACATGTCTACCTCTTACGGGGGGGGGGGGGTTCTAGGTGGTGTCCCCCTAGAAGCTCTGGGTGATTTTTACTCTTAAAGCCAATTTTCAGGCTATTAACAGACACTTTCAGACAATAATTTGCAAGCTTTACAAGACAGCTCTAACAATTGTAAAAAGCAACTACACATGGTTGAAACATTTTTGAAATAAAGTTTCATAGCATCTTGGCAGTAAGAGGTGGAGGGAAGAACTTTGATTTGAGGCTTGGACATGTCTACCTCTTATGGGGGGGGGGGGGGGGTCCTAGGGGGTCTCCCCTAGAAGATTTTCAAGTTTTTTTTACCAATTTTGGTGAATCTTATTGTTGGTTTAACGAATGAGTGGCTTCTGGGGTGATGGAGTCCAAGGGGTCTCCCCCTGCCAGATCTGTAGTTTTTTGTTTCTATTTAGGCAATTTTTAGGTTATTCATAGCCTCTGAGATATATATTGCCAAGCATCGAAAAGCTAAAGTAAATATAACCTTTTTAAATAGGTTTTCCATGTTATAAAAGTGGGCCTGTAACATTGGTATAGGGGCATTGATATTGTATGTATAGTAAAGTTACTGATGTGTTAGAGCACTTTAGGAGGTCATACCTAGTGTACAATAGAAACTTGAATTTGAGTTGTGGTGTCGATACATGTAGTGTCTGAAATAAGAAGTATATCATCCATTCTGACAAATTCATACTGAAGAGACTAGAACAATTTAGATTAAGTTCTTTTATAAACTATCCAATAGTAATAGTAATAGTATGAAGATTACCATTACAAAACAGTCAAGTTCACTTTTGCCCCAAAGTGCAAGATAAGTGAAGCACTGATTGTGAAACAGCCAAAAAATTACATGGCATGTTCTGTAACTAGTGTGGTATCTAGGTAATACATGTATTGTATGTATAATTTTATGTATAGTTATGTTTGAACCCTTACATGAAGTAATATTTAAGCCATTTATGAAAGAAACAGAGACAAGAACAAATATATGTACCACATGCTAACGAAACTGACTGGTCCCTGACATGTGTTTGAAACTGTTTGTCATGATTTGACAAGTGTCCTGGTTGGAGAGGTACGAGCAAGTTGAACAGTATACTCGATCCTATGCATCATTTCCCTGTCAAGATATTTTTTTTCTAGCAGCAGTGGTCCATCTTTTTTTTTCCATCACCCACTCATATCCGGATTTTTTTTCAAGCAAATCCACTTGGCATCTTTTTTCCCCCCGAAATCTTCCAAGCCCCCCCCCCCAGGATATCAAATGGTCCACCCCGTATGTACCAGAGGAGGCTGGAAGGGGTGCAGAGCATGATGGGTAAAAACAACTGTGCTCTGGTATGTACTGTAACAAAGAGTTTGATGTATAAGTACATTAAATTATATTCAGGTTAAAGCCGCCCAGCAAATCGTTAATTGACTGTTCAGATTTCCATTGCTGAACTACAGTAAGATAAAATGGACTTTGACTCAAAACATGGCTGTTGCCATGGTAAAACTCATATCTTGGGGAAAAAGGGTTTGTGTGTTCTGGCTGATACCCATCACATACAAAAAATTACATTTTCAAACTAAACACATTTGCTATATTTATTTTATCCGGATAAATGTTAGTCCGAATCTTCGTTCCTAGTACTTGTTACAATATGTGCTCGTTAATAATTCGGCTTTGTCATCATGGATTTCTGTATTCCTTACTCTCTAGCGAAGAGTGTGATATACATCTTCATCTGGTGATTTTTCAGTTGTAACATCTCAAAAACTAGGCCATTTTTCAGGCCTCTATTGCAGCACTATTTAGAAAATTGACTGCTTGACTGCACCTGGCCTAGGTACTCCTATCACTAGTCTCTCTCACCAGTCCTCGACAGTCATCGCTAAACAGGGCTGTTTTGTATGTGTCTACCGCATACTTATTGTACTCCAATATCCTTGTATTGTCGGCTCTCATCGACTACCTAGGGCTAATCACTTGTTGACGTGTTACTACAATGCTTCGTGACCGTGTTATTGCGATAATACATCACATCACGTCGTCGTTCTCGGAATGACGTCTTGAGCCAGTAATGTGTTTACACATATTGAAATATCGCCCTCTATCACTATAAAGGACAATGCAACAATTCTTCAACTTTCTGTTCCCGGATCCGCTAGTCCAAATCAGATTGTTTGTAATTCAATGTAGCTTCCTTGCTAGCCATAGTCTTCACGAGTTCTGTAGTCTTTTCATCTCTCTTTACACACATTAATTCTTTTCCTCCAGTCTCCTTTCTGTCTCATCAATCTCTGTCAACTTCAGACCAGGATCTCTTTCTGGTTCAAATCAAGGTGTCTATTATTTTGTTCTATCTCCCTGAAATCAAACTTTCTCTTAGTTTCCATTACCCCTCCTCCTCCTTCTGCTATTCCCCCAAAATATTGAGTTTGACAAGTATACGAGCATTATTGAAGATGATAAGTTATTATTTCACAATAAAATTAATAGCGTCAACAAATAGATAAACCCTTGTTTAAAAAGTATTAACATTTTTATCAGCAAATGAAGTAAACAGTACGAATAGCACATCTTAACTTTGGAGAACAAAACGAGTGAATTCACAATAAAACAGTTTTCTATCTTACCTTGAGTACATGTCGTCAACATTGGCAAAGAAGCTCGTCTTAAGAAAATCATTTTCATGATAATATATGTGAATATACACGACATATATAAGTTTGCTGTCACTGCATAAACAGTCACAGTTTCCACGTTCTATTTACATTGACAACTATAACTTGTGTGCGTAGTAACTACGTTCGAACTTCTGACGGTCTCGTGGAATAGCGCGAGTTCACACGAGTTTCATTCGAACACATCTAGGTGACGCTCCCTACTATATCTTTAGTACGCACACACCCACATGTACATTCTCTAGAATCGGATACGCTCACTCTTCCAGCACCAGTTTTACAGCATTTTAATTTTCAAAAGATTAAAAGTTGATGAAAGATGCGACACGAGCAGCCAACGAAGCTGTTCGCACAAAAAGCTATTCTAACACGACCCTTCAGTCGGAGATTTGTTTTTCTGTTTTGGTCATTGGGAGGGGAAAGCAATCATTATTTCAGTAGGCAAAACTCGGGGAGCCTTTAGTAATTACAGGGGGGGGGGTTAGAGATGTCACTTTTTACAAATCATTTTGTGATTATTGCATCATATCACTGCTCACTCTATGCAAAATCCATGCAATATATCCGATAGGTGCACAATTAAGTGACTCCTCAAAAATTGATATTATTTTGATCGTTGACACTGTACTTCGCATTGCTATTAGCTATGGATATGAGGTGCTCAAAACATATTTCACCTTTACTAAAGCATCCTTGTAACCATGGTAATGAACAGACCAATGTTGCCTTACAGTGTGGCTTAACATCAAATTGATGCCGAGAACCATATGGCATATAGTGAAATAGACAAGTCGTTTCTCACGTGACTATAAACAGTACCTTGATGATTAATAACGTTACATTAATTTGTAGGTATTTGATGACTATGCCGTCACTGTAATGGTAGGTGGCGAACCATACACACTGGGCTTATTTGACACTGCTGGTAAGTGAATACCCACTATGTTGTCATTGTAATGGTTGGTGGTGAACCGTGCACACTGTATTTATTTGACACTGCTTGTAAGTGTATATTCACTGTTTCGTCACTGTACGTGATGAACCATACATACTGGGGTTATTTGACACTGGAGGTAAGTGTATACCCACTATGTCGTCACTGTCATGGTAGGTGGTGAGCCATAACACCGGAGGTAAGCGTATAGGAAACTATGGTCTAAACTGTATATTTATGGCAAGGGTGCTGTTTTGTTTATGATTGTATCATCGCCATTGTTTTCATGTTAATTCGAGTCCTTGTCTATGAATTGGGTTATAGGCATGTCTCAATATTACACATATCACAAACTTGTTCAAAGTAGTCTAGTGCTATACATGACATCGAATCTCAAGATCTCTCTTTATCTCTAGCTCAATGGAGTCCCAGTGTTCCAAGATGCAATTTAAAGTTCAACCTACGCCACTGACACTGTCATGTTGGTATATCTTTGTTGATCAATCACATAATTCTGCTCTATGATAATTCTGCCCTGTGAAGTTGAGCTGCTCTATCCTTTTTTAGGACAACTGAAATGAGAAGTTTCAGTAGTGCTATAGGCATGGTGCGGTGTTTGTTTATTCATCTCTCTCTCTCTCTCTCTCTCTCTCTCTCTCTCTCTCTCTCTCTCTCTCTCTCTCTCTCTCTCTCTCTCTCTCTCTTGAGACTTGATGAGTTTATTCTGCAGATTTTGTTCAAAATATTTTGACACAATTGGCCCTATCAACCGTGACTAAGCCTTTAGCAAAAACAAAATGGCAGTATATTTTGCTAAAATAAAAACACCTGGTAGGCAAGTTAGCAAACATTCAAAAAATGTATGCAAATATCCCTAGCAACCATGACCACACTCATAGCAACAGCCAGACGATAGTGAATGCACAGGGATAACAACAGGGATTCTTAGACAAGTGAACAAACATTCCAAATGTGTTTGAAAATATGCCTAGCAACAATACCACGCCTATAGCAACAGCCAAATGATCGCATATATTGCAAAGATAACATTCAAACCAGAGCTGTTATTTCTTCCATGAAACTGAGAAAATATGAAGGTGCATTTTGGACGGTGTCGTAAAAGAGGCCGTGGTTTGCGACGATGGAAGATAACAACAGGGATTAATAGACAAATGAATAAACATTAAAAGAATGTATGCAAATTTACCTGCCAACAAGACCACGCCCATAGCAACAGCCATATTATGATATATATCGCAAAGATAAGGGATTCATAGACAAGTGAACGAACATTCAAAAATGTATGCAAATATGTCTAGCAACATGACCACACCGATATCAACAGCAAAGTGATCGCGTATATTTCAAAGATAACAAACAGGGCTGGATAGCCAACTGGATGTCATTCAGCTATACCTGCATAGATCAGCATGTGAATAAACATTTTTTAAAAACTGTACAGTTGTCCTCCAACGCCATTGGCACTATTTTTTCGTTGTACTGCAGGTCAAGAAGACTATGACAGACTAAGACCCCTTAGCTACCCACAAACGGACATCTTCCTTGTCTGTTTCTCTGTCGTCATACCAGCTTCAATTACAAATGTGAAAGAAAAGGTATGAGATGTTGCACCAAAGTATTTCTATCCGAATAAGGCTCATATAATACTCATTTGGGTATATGTTTATCAGTTAAAATAAATGTGAGTGACTGTTCATAGTTTATTCCAATAGTGACTGCATAGACACTTTGATGTTGATATTTCAGTGACGCGGTTTGTTGGTTTGTTGTGTTGTTCGTGTATTGTGAGTAGTCAAAATGTTTATATTTCTTAGCTGTTAATTGTGCTTGATGTCCTCCTCTGGCCAGTGCAGTGGGTCTGTGTAGATTTTTTTACATGAAAATCCAATATCTTGCAGTGGGTTCCTGAGATATCTCATTATTGTCCCCAAATACCATATATACTGGTAGGAACTCAAGAAGATCTACGAGACGATATATCCACTGTGGAAAACCTGGCAAAGACTAAAGAAAAACCAATATCTGTCGAACACGGTGAAAAACGAGCAAAGGAACTGAGAGCTGTTAAATATTTAGAATGTTCAGCTCTTTCTCAGGTCAGTTGAAAGACAAATATCTCCATAAAAGACAAAGCATATATACTTTGGTAAAGTTCAGTTTAACGTTACTTTCAATACCATTTTGATATGTATTTCAATGTCACAGTAAGGTTGTTTTCCATAGTATATAACACTTATATATAAATCATCAAGGCAATGGTAGCTGAATGTTTTTATTGACTGAATAATTATTTGGTATATCTTTAGCCTTCATTATGCCAATTACACCAATTGACATATAGGCGTCGAAGATATGTAATTGATAGAATCATAACAATGACCTTTAAATACATTCAGCAGGTCCTCGGTAAAGCATAGTAATGGTTAGATAGTATTCCCCAATTATTTCCTTCCTTCAGTCAACAAAAATACGAGTGACCTAAGGAGCCTTTGTCATTACGACTCCCTAGACGGGTAGTGACAAACCTTTAGGTCACGAGTATTTTCCAGTTGATTGAAGGAAAATATTTGGGAATAATATAATCATACCACCTAAAGATGAAAAATCAGTAAACATAATGGCCATTAAAAATCAGTAAACATAATAGCCACTAAAAATCAGTAAACATAATAGCCACTAAAAATCAGTAAACATAATAGCCACTAAAAATCAGTAAACATAATAGCCATTAAAAATCAGTAAACATAA